>NW_026111229.1:0-22788 GCF_024679095.1 Eriocheir sinensis | reverse complement strand
GTGATTGCCCCGGAGGCCTATAAGTGACATATATATTTAAATTGACTTTTGCAGTGTTTACTCGCACGCACAAATGTTCAACGTTACTGTTTCTTCGTGTTTTGTCAGTGGGTTGCAAATAGCTTTTGACAAAAAGGGCGACACCACCCCCTCTACGGTTTACACGATCATTGTTGAAGAATCTGTAGCCATCTATGTTGTATTCGGAACTTAAATCAATATTTGTGGTGTCGATAAATGTTTCGGTTATAGCAATTACGTCAAAGTTTTCTGTCAGAGCAAGACATCGCAGTTCATCAAACTTGTTTCTTAGGCTACGCGCATTGAAACTAAGGACTCTTAGGTTATCTTGAGGCTTGGTAATAGAGGTGCTGGTACTGGAGGGTTCAGTGTTACGAGTCTGTTGCGGTGTATGGTGTCTATTTACACGGGCGGGATGGAAGGACGTGGCTGAGAGTCGGTTTTTGTTGTTCGGGCGTTACGTATGGCGTCGTTGAGGAGCCTTCCGAATCTGGCTGCCCCGATGGGGGACAGGTGTATGCCGTCCCTTTGGAAAAGTTTACTCTGGCCGTAGAAATGGTTCCAGGCGTTAAAGAACTCGACGTCAAGCTCTCCGCAGAGAGTCTGCAGGCGGTTGTTGAGGCTGAAGGCCTTACTGTAGAAGTCGCCCTCATCCCATGTCCGTGGTAGAATTCCTGAAATCAAAATATTAGGGGATTTAAACTTATACTGCTGGATGAGCCTACGGTACTTGTCCAGCAGTTTCTCAGACCGGGTCGTGGTGACGTCGTTTGAAACCTGTGTGGAGAACAAAGAGTGAGTCATTAGAGGCCACAGCGGAGACCTCGTCCAGGGCAGCTGTGATGTCGTCAACACCAGCTCCAGGATAACAGTAGTTACGCCTACGACGGGGGACTCTGCCACAGAATTCGACCACCTGATGGCGAATCATAGAGTCACCGACCAAGAAGGTGCTCTGTTCCTCGTCTTCCTCCTCCAGTATGGCAAATCTGTTGTAGCAATGAGTAGGATAAATGGCTCAAGGGACGGGTCTGGCTCCTCCTCTTACGGGGGTGAAGCATTCAACGTCAGCTCTACCGGTCCCCTGTGACGTGTCTTCTTCGGAAGGTGGCCGGGCATCGAGTGCAGGTGCGGAGGGTGATGAGGCGTCACATGCAGCAGGGGCGACGATGTTGGCCTGGATAAACTCCTGCAAGGTATCGACAGTACTTGTTAGTTCGGTGATCATCTTCTCGCCAGCCGTCAGCCTTTCGTCCTGTTGAAGGAGTCTCGTTTCCATCTGCTGTGTCAACAGGCAGATCTTGCAGACGGTCGATCGTCCTGAGAAGAAATGGCCAGAGAAGTTTCCTGTGCAAGTCGAGCATTTCTTTAGCGCCATCTTGGTAAGGAGGAGAGAGCAAGTGAGTAGTGTTTATCTATATATTTGCTTTTCTTTTTCTTTTTCGTAGGGCAGAGGGACGCGCGCGTGAATAAGCGAGAATAAGTGTGTGAGAGAGAGAGAGAGAGAGAGAGAGAGAGAGAGAGATGGGATGGCGTAGGAGGGAGATGGGGATGGAGGGAGGAAGAGGGCGATGGCGTAGGAGGGAGATGGGGATGGAGGGAGGAAGAGGGCGAAGGAAAGGGAGGGAGAGAGAGAGGGTGGGAACGAGATAGGGAGTGAGGAAGGAGAGACAGAGAGGGGCAAGTGGGGGGTAGTTATGAGAGAGAGAGAGGGGGGGGGGCAATGGAGAGGGGAGGCGAGAGAGGGGGGGTGAGAGAAGAGGAGGAGCGAAACGCGAGGGACGAGAGAGAGAGAGAGAGAGAGAGAGAGAGAGAGAGAAGGGGGGGGGCGAGACAGGGCTGAGGCTGAGGAAAGAGAGCAAAGAGGAAGTGTGAGGTGTTTACGAAGTAGGCCAAGATTTGTTTCTCGAGGTATTTGTTTCCTTCTGACGCGGGAAGGAAGGAAGGAAGGGCGAGAGGAAGAAAGGAAGGAAGGGAGGGAGGAGGAGAAGAGAGGAAAGCCAGATTCAGTTTTCTGAATCACTTGCTCTTTGTTTTTGTATCCGTGTGTGTGTGTGTGTGTGTGTGTGTGTGTCACTTTGGTATTCATCCAGCGCTCATCTCTTTCCTTTAAGGTGTTTTCAATTCGTTTTATTTCTTCTGCTCCGTTTTAAAACATTTTCGTCTCTGTTCGCTGCTTCGCTAGTTAGTCAAGCAATTAGTCGGTCAGTAGTCCAGTTTGTTTGTCTGTCTATACGAAGCTTATTTATGTTTCTCTCGATTTTTTCTGCTTATCTGTCAGCGTGTCTATCTGTCTGTCTGTCTATCTATCAATCAATCTGCATTTGGCTTTCTGTCTGTTAGCCTGTCTGTCTGTCTCTATATCTGCATTTGCCTTTCTCTCTCTCTCTCTCTCTCTCTCTCTCTCTCTCTCTCTCTCTCTCTCTGCCAGCGGGGTCGTGTACGGCAGGAAACGTTTCAGGCTTCGCTAAACTACAACCTTGACTCGCGAGGCTCAGGGCGGAGAAAAGAAAGAGAAAAAAGAAAAAGAAACAGCACGGAAAGAAAAAAAATACAGCACTTAGGAGATATAAAAGCCAAAGCAATGAGAGATAGAGCACAAAAAGGAGAGACTCTTGCACACCTTTGCTCTAAAAATAGAGAAAATGATGAGTAGCAAATAGAGAAATAAATGTGGGGGGGCCCCCCCCCAAAAAAAAAAAAAATAATAATATTAGTTACAAAGAAAGAGAAAAAAAGCAATGTCACAGCAGTAGCATGGCAACATGTGAAAAAAAGGTAAAACAAAAAGAACGAAAAAAATAAAGAAAACCTGTGCGCACCTTCGCCCCTCAAATAATTAAAATGAAAAAATAGTTAATTGCTCGGGACGGAAAACAATGACAACGTTAAAATGAAGAAGAAAAAAACTATATAATTCAAATTGCATTCACCGGACACCTGATGGAAGAGAACAACAATGAAAAAATAGAGAAGCTAAAAAGAAAACAATAAACACCTCAACCTGCATCAGCCGAACACTGAACATTGTAGAAACAAAACTTATCAGAGAAATAGAAAAGAAAACAGTGATACAAAAAGTGATAAAACAGAATCCAACGACTTTATTTCAGAAAAAAAACTATTATTGAAAAGAAAACGATAAAACTAATGAAAACAGTTTAGTGGAAGACAAAAAAACAGAACCGAAAAGAAATGTTATAGAAAAAACAAGCGTGAGTTATTAGCTAAGAACTTTTTGTGAACGAATAAGAAGAAAAAACAAAAGTAAAAAATATAAAACAAATTGAAATAGTTTAGTTTGACACCAATGAGAAATCAGAGAGCAGCCTTCAACACAGACACAAAAAAAACGAATTCATAAAAAAACACTGGAAAAACTAATCCAACAAATGGTTTAGTAGACGCCATAGATATGTTATCGAGTAGAAAACGGGAGGCGCGGACTGGAAAGAGAGAGTGGGAGGAAAGGCGCGGAGGGAGAAGGGAGACAGAGAGGGAAGGAAGAAGAGAGGGAGAGTGTATGAGGGACTTGTGGACAGGCAGGAGGAGAGGAAGATGTATAGGTAGATGAAAGGAACGGAGGAGAGAGAAACAGGGAGAGGTGGAGGGAGAGAGCGAGAGATATTCGTGGAAAGGCAGAGAAGGGGAGGAAGAAAAAAAGGGAAAAGAGGAAGGATGGAGGTGGAAGAGAGGTAGAGATATTCATAAGAAAGTAGAGACGAAAGAGAGAATTAGAAAGATAGGTAAACACAGAGGGACATTATTGAAAATAGGCAGGGAGATGAAACACAGAAGGCAGAGAAGTGCAGTTAGGGCTGATTACTTAGTTAATTGACCACAAATTTCAGTCGACATGCAAAATAATCTTAAAAGGTATAACATAACATAACGTAGTATTGAACATAAAACATTAATGATCCACTCCGCCCGGAACAGCACACATGATGCACCGAGCCTCGGCAAGTGTATTATTATGCAGATTAAACCAAACGGACGCGAGCATGTAATAGGAAAGAACTTGAGACGGAGAACTCCAACGCAGTGCCCTCTTAGTGTGCGGAGCCCGGAAAGTGATGGGCAAAGAGAACGTGGAATGGAGACGTGGATACGGAAACACAAAGCTGCAAGGAACAAAGCATTGTAATAATAATAATAACAATAATAATAATAATAATAATAATAATAATAATAATAATAATAACAATAACGATAATGATAATAATAATAATAATAATAATAATAATAATAATAATAATAATAATAATGATAATGATAATGATAATGATAATAATAATAATAATAATAATAATAATAATAATAATAATAATAATAATAATAACGATAATGATAATGATAATGATAATGATAATAATAATAATAATAATAATAATAATAATAATAATAACAATAATGATAATGATAATGATAATGATAATAATAATAATAATAATAATAATAATAATAATAATAATAATAATAATAATAATAATAATAATAATAATAATAACAGTAATGATAATGATAATGATAATGATGATAATAATAATAATAATAATAATAATAATAATAATAATAATAATAATAATAATAATAATAACAGTAATGATAATGATAATGATAATGATGATAATAATAATAATAATAATAATAATAATAATAATAATAATAATAATAATAATAATAATAATGTCGTGAGGGATGCTTCTGTTGTAACCCGTAAGGGTGACACAGGGGAGACGACACACTGTTTGTACTGGTGACACTTGACTTAAAATTCTGGTACTTTTAGGAGTATTTAAAGGAGTTCGTAAATGGGGTGATGAAACGGTGTCGCCTTTCTTATATGTCATGGGGAGTGGGTCCACTTCTACTACTTGATCAGGGAGAGGGTATGCACGCCTGACATTAGGAGAGTCATGGAAGCCAAGAGAGTCCTCGTGAACGACCTGAACATTATTTGTGTGAACTGTCTTGATCTTACCACCTATAACCTGACGCAGTCGTAAGACTACAGGGCTTATTTTTTCTAGCACCCTAAAAGGTCCATTGAACAAGGGCTGGAGCTTCTTTGGTTCGCCCTTTGTACATACATGCCTTAAGTAGACCCGATCTCCTACTACCACCTGTTTGGGTTTGGATTTCCTAAACATTCTTTCTGACTCCTGCCATCCTATATCTATATTGGTCTGACATAGTTTATAGGTCCGCTGCGCGACACTAGAAGTAAATGCTTTATAGCTGTCAACATCATAACAAGGTTGGAGTTTATTCTCAAGCACTTCAAAAGGAACATTTGGGTCCCGAGAGAAAAGCAAGAAAAATGGTGAATCTTTCAGAACACGATGGTAGGCAGTGTTGTAGGCGTGTGTTGCAACCGGAAGCATTTGGTCCCAGATACCGCGATTGTCCTCGCACAAAGTTCTCAAGATATTTATTAAGGTGCCATTAGGCCTTTCTATCACCCCGTTTGCAGACGGGTGATAAGGAGTTGTCCTTAGATGATCAATCTGTAACAACTGAGTCAACTCTCGTAAGAGAGTGTTGACGAACTCCTTTCCTTGATCCGTGACTAGAATCGGCGGGATGCTGTGTACACAGACTACGTTCTTAGAACGCAGCTGCCACTTCCTTGGCTGCCTTCGTACGAAGGGGGTTGCTACCAAGAAGCGTGACAGGACGTCTATCACTGTCAGTACATACCTATAGCCTTCGTCTGAAACAGACAAAGGTCCGACAATATCCATATGGACTCTGTCAAACGGTTGGCCAACCTCTGGATACCTCATAAGTGGAGCTGGCGGGGATCCCTCTTCTTAAACCGACAACAGACAGGACAAGATCTGACATATTGCTCCACGTCCGCCTTCATTCCCGGCCAGTACGCAAACTTGCGACAGCGTGCCAACGTAACCTTAGTGCCTCCATGCCCTGCAGGTAGCATGGAATGCGCCAAAGCTAACGCGTTAGGAATGTAGCTTGTGGAACGATAACCAGTCTTTTCTGCTTGTTGTATTCATCGCAAACATCGCGGTAGAGAATGCCGTTCTCTACACACACTTCACTAAGAGGCAGTTTTTGAAGTGCCTCTTAGCTGCATTAACGTTACATTGCTCCTCTCTGCAACCTTTCTCTCATCTCTCTCATGTACGTTACCACCGGTGGTTTGTTCAAAAGCATGCTTCAATTCTCTCAGTTCAGGATCGCGATCCTGGTGCTCCATGAGTCCAGCAAGACTCCAATGGAGAAACTTATCCTGTTTGTCATGTCCCTCCGGAGAGGCGACAGACATGTCCTGTCCACAAGTAAGGGTGACAGACATAATTCGAGCATAATATTCTCCTTCTATCACGTCACTCTCCTGATTCCTAATCCTTGACAAAAAATCTGCTACCATGTTGCTGGAGCCTGGGAGATAATCAATACTAAAGTCAAATTCTCCTAGAAGTGTCTGCCAGCGTGCAATCCTGCTGCTAGGTACTGTGCTTTTAACAGCCAGGTCAGTGGTCTATGGTCCGACAGGATGTGTATCCTATAACCCAAGATAAGGGGTCGGTTAGTACTGAGGCCATAGATGACTACTAAAGCTTCTCTCTACCGCTGAGTAGTTACGTTCTGCTCCATTCAGGGTTCTACTAAAATATGCTATGGGACGTAAACTACCATTTTCATCCTTTTGTTGCAACACACCACCTATTGCCTTATCTGACGCATCTGTGGTGAGATTGAAGGGCTTCCGGAAATCCGGAAAGGCTAAAACAATGTCAGTCGTTAGACTGTTCTTTAGTGTGCTAAATGCATGCAATGCCTCTTCATTCCACTCCAGATGTGTCTTATCGTTCTTGGTTACTTTCCTCCCTTTGAGTAAATTATTATGGGGATGCTATCTTGGCAAAGTCTTTAATGAATTTCCTATAAAAGTTAACCAATCCCAGGAAACCTTGAAGTTCTTTGACTGTTTTCGGAGGAGTGAGTTGTTGCACCGCCTGTACCTTTGAGGCTGAGGCTTCAAGCCAGAAGCACTAACAATGTGACAGATAATCTACTTGCTCTTTGAAAAGGAACACTTATCTAGTCTTAAGGACAGGTGAGCCTTCTGCAGTCTGTCCAAGACGGCATGGAGGTTCTTTAGGTGATGGTCCATGTCTTTCCCTTGTACTATCAAATCATCAAGGTATACATGTACAATTCTTCCTGTCAGACCTATGAGAACTTGATTCATGATCCGTTGATAGGCTGCAGGTGCTGTTTTTAATCCAAAGGGGACTGTAGTGAATTCATAGAGGCCATAAGGTGTCGTGAAGGCTGTCAAGTGTTTAGATTCCTCTGCCAATGGGACTTGGTGGTAGCCCTGGCGCAAATCAAGGAGGTGAATACTTTACTTTCCCTAACTGTTGCAAAATGAGGTTAATGTTATTGAGTGGATGTTTGTCATCAATCAATTCATCTTTAAGATCGCTGAATTCGAGACAAATTATGACTCCACCATCCTTTTAGCAACAGGGACTAGAGGTGCGCTGTAGGGTGACGCACTAGGGCGTATAATACCCTGGGCCTCAAGGTCCTTGAGCTGAATCTCTATTTCTTTATGATATTTTACTGGTATTGGGTATGGCTTTTTATATATAGGCTTGTCATTTTTAGCCTTAAAGTGTGAACATAATAGGGGTAATAGTGAGTGGCTCGTTTTTAGAGCAAACACATCAGGATACTTGCGGGTTAAGCCCTTCAGACAGCAATTTTCCCGTTGTGAGGGTAAAATAGCTCGTCTATCAGCTTATCGAGTACCATCTGCTTACTTGACTGGGTGACAGGCGGCTTTGTAGCTGTTTTTGTGACAGCCGCTACACATTCATTAGTCGATGATTGATAGTATTCTGAGTGACAAGAATAAATGTGTCCCATCACTTCACCTGTTGGCATCTCAATAGTTTCTTCAGTTGGGTTAGCATAGGGAATGATGAATTTACCTTTGGTTTGTTTAACGTTAGGAGTTAAGGTTACTAACCCGGGAAATAAAAATGAAGAAGGGATATCATTGGACCTTGGGAGAAATAAGGCTTGCTGGGCTCTGCCAATCTCTGCCTCCAGAGTGACATACCCTGCCGTGCCTGGTAGCAAGGACGCCACGTTAATAGCGTATGCTTTCACTGGTACTTCCTCCATCTCGTCTAAAGTAGGTTTAAGGTCGGTTAGTCAATCTTCCGGGTACGGGCTCATATTGTCCGCCGCCAGGGAATGAACTTCCACTGGGTAGGCGCCCACCATTACACTAAACTGCCCAGGTGTGGCCAGCGGTGCAGCTACCACATTTTGTCTCCACATAAATTCTAGGCCCAACAAAACTGCTGTTGGTAACACTATACCTTGTGATATTACTACAAACTTTTCTATAATTTCTCCGTGCCCAAAGTCTACTACTACTTCGGCTATTCCTTTATTAGGGATTGGAGTCCGATCTACCCCTTGTATGGAGAGGTTCTGTAACTATCATCTTCCCGCCTACCTTCCTAAATAAATCTTCTTCTATTAGGGACGCTCCTGCTCCTGTGTCTAGCATTGCGTAAACCATCTCCTTTTGCATTAGCGCCTACGCACAATCTCAACGTGAGGGCGTTGGTAGGGCCGTGGACTGCCGCAGCTACTCTGGGGTCGTTTTTTTGTTCTTCTCGTGGTCAGGGTTAACCCAGGAGCTACGGGGTGAGGGACCGGCCGTGTACTCCGGGCGCCAGGCAGCGCAAGGCGAGACAGGCTGACGCCTGTTTCGAGTGGGCTGGTACTGAGGGTACCGAGAGCCCGTTGGTGGGTGGTAGGCACCCTATACTGCCTTCCATATGTGCAATCGCGAGCCATGTGTCCTACATACCCACAAGCATAACATGTAGGTGGCGTGGGCGCGTTCCCATATGGGCGTGTAGGTGGCGCGGCGTGCCGTCCTCCCTTTGGGGTATCAGGTAACGTGACTGGCCTGGAGGCGTGGAGGACGGGCTTGTGAGACATGTTTGGGTCCGGATGCCTGGGTGGAACAGACGTTCAGCACTTTTATTTCTTTGGCGATATCGGCATCGGATAGCTTCGACTCTGGATAAGCTTTAATATACTCATACCCTTTCTTTAATACCTTCTGTGGGTCCCCTTTCTTCCTCCGTTAGGATGAGTAAGAGGGCCGGAGGAAAGCCTCTGAGCCGTAAAGCGGTTATCTCAGTTAGGAAACTGGCATTGTCAGGCTTGAGAGCGATCAACTCGTCTCTCAATGTCTCCAGGCGGATGAGGAAGGTGCGGATGTTTTCTCCTGTCCGCCGTTTTGCCTCTCCCAATTCTTTCTGGAGGACCGAAAAGGTCCTTACTGTGGGAAACACACGTAGGAAGTCTTCCTTTACTTTTTCCCAATCCTGTCCACATCTAGTGATACAACCGAGGAGATGATCGCGCGCTGCTCCCAGGGCATATTGTTTGGCTAACTCAATCTTTCCGGTAGTGTCCCAATTTGCCTGTGTCCGGCTTTCAATATCCTCTATCCATTTCTTTGCTAGCTTATGGCATGGGAGGTTTGGTGCTTTGCTACTTTTTTCTTCTCCACCACAAAAATATAAGAGTCCCTGCACTCTACTAAAATCATTCAAGGTATGACGGCTAAGTAGCGTGACAAGATCATCATGGGCAAGGGTGATCGATTTTCCATCTTCTTTTTTGGGGGGAGGGTTCTTGCCTTCGTCTGGCATTTTTAACTCTAAAGTCTTATTCCCGTAATTCCAAGAATAACTGTCTTCTCCCTCGCTTTCGGATGTGGACATACACCAGTACAATACCAATATAAACCAATATAAATCGCAAGTTTCACCACAAGTTTCACCACATGTTTCACCACATGTTTCACCACATGTTTCACCACATGTTTCACCACATGTTTCACCACCCCACACCTGACACCAATGTTGTAACCCGTAAGGGTGACACAGGGGAGACGACACACTGTTTGTACTAGTGACACTTGACTTAAAATTCTGGTACTTTAGGAGTATTTAAAGGAGTTCGTAAATGGGGTGATGAAACGGTGTCGCCTTTCTTATATGTATTTTATTCTACCTTAATACTACTTAATATTACAGAGGGTAAAAATATTGTTTAAACCAGCGACTGGCTTACTAGACTCAATGAATCTTCAGGTTTTCTTTCACTATTGGTTACTGACGTTAACACTGGTATAATATTGAGTAAAAACTCACACAATAAAGTATCATAGAAATATAATCCTAAGTAAAACTAAGATAATAGAACACAATAGATATGTTAGATACGCTTTCCTCTATGGTACCACATTACTCCATACTCACAGTAGCAACGATGAATGTTCTACCCATGTTGTCTAGGGAAGGACAACTGAGTGTCCAGCCACGAACAGAGTGCTGGTTAATCTGAGGTCAAGCCTGGAGAAAATGCTTCTTATATAGGCAGATATCGCGAGGGTAATACGTCAGGCGTGTGAGTCATACATCAAACTCACACCGAGCTCATACAATAATCTACCTAACCGACATGCTTAATTCACGCGGTGACGCAGCTTTGTTTTCATAACATTTTGTTCCGCGGCTGATCGTGTTTTTGGCCGCGGTGATTGTGTTTTGGCTTAGAGAGATAAGCGGGTGCGTTAATGGGCAACTACAATTGTGTATAGGTTGGTAAATGAACAGTGGGGACAATCATGTGTTGGAGTCCGTGTTGTGTTTTAGCGGTCGATACCGCTGTTGTCATCGGAAAATATTGCCGGTGAAGATGATGATGACACGAGTGGTGTCGCAGCCCTCGGGGCACCACACTTCATTAAGGTCTCAATACGAGGCGGGCTTGATGAAAAGGAAGTGAAAGAGAGGGAAAGGAGAAAGGGAGGAGAGTACTGGGTGGAGGAATATAAAGGATTAAACAGAGCGGAGAGAACATGAGTGGAGAGAAATACACCAGAATAGGAAGAAGGAAATATAGAGGAAAGAACAAGAAATGGGGAGAAACAGAAAAAAAGAGGAGGAAAATTTTGAAAGTTTCGTTTAGTCGGCGCAACATCTGTGGTCATATGCCGGAGAGAGACAGAAGGGGAAGGAACTATAGCAGAAGGGAATAGATCCCAGGAGACGGGACACATCACCCGACTAATACCTGGTACCCATTCACTGCTGGGTGGACAGGGGCGTAGGGTATCGGAAAAGCCGCCCAAATTTTTCAACTCCGCCCGGGAATCGAACCCGGGCTCTCTCGGTTGTGAGCCGAGTGTGTTAACCACTGCACCACGAAGCCCCCCCAAAAAGGAGGAAATAGAGTAAAAAGAAGAGTAGGGAAAAACAGGAGAATGGGAAGGAGTGAATAAAGAGAAAAGAAAGAGAATAGCGGGGAGAGAGAGTTATGTGGCGGATGGGGAAAAAAGGGAATTATGAAAGAAGGGGACGCTGCTGAGGGGACAAAGGGTGAGAGGGATAAAGAGGGGAAAGAAAGGTGAAAAGGGAAGTGCACGGAGGAAGAAAATAAGGAAAGGACAAAGGAAAATTGGGTAAGAATTGTGTTTGGATACGACTGAGGCTTGAGGAGGAAGGGAGGGAAGAAAGGAAAAAAGGGATGCAGATGAATGAGAAAAAGATGAATAGGGAGAGAGAAAAAGCTTGTGAAAATGGGCAGAACAGGAAAGAAGAAAAGAAAGAAGGAGAAAAGTGGAAAAGTATTTCTTGTTTTTTTTATCAATTAATTCTCCTCTTTCACTTCATTTTCGTTTGAGTTTAATTTCACTGATTTCCTGCCGAGGAAACATCTGGCGGCGAAAGACGATTAGTATTCTTGTGTAAAAACGAAGAAAGGACAATTACGGAATACTTCACGTTTTGTTACAAGTTATGATTTTTGTCCATATTTTTGTGGGAAAACCGGAAGTTATTATAGAAACGATTACTACTTCATTATTACGATGGAAACTGTGTGTGTTTGATGGACACACACACACACACACACACACACACACACACACACACTCTCTCGTAAATTTTTATATTTCTGGGTTATGATCGATTACACACACACACACACACACACACACACACACACACACTCTTATAAACTTTTATATTTCTGGGTAATGACCGACTACACGCACACACGCACAGACACACACACACACACACACACACACACACACACACACACACACACACCATTAGCCGATCACAGTCACGTCGTCAAACTCTGATATGAAGAGAAATATATATCTCTACTAAAACGTCCAACTTGTAACCATCCAATACATCGTTTTGATCCACACATCCACCTGTGCACACCTGCCTGTCTACCTAGCCATACACACCTGTCTATCCGATCACCCCAGCACACCTGCCTATCAGTGAACCAATCAACCACTACCAACCAATCCACCATCACAATCAGTCCACCATCGCGGGCCATTGCCAGACGTATGCTATGACTGAATGGGACGCGGTTTGTTGCGGCAGTAATAAACATGAAGCTCAGGTGAGTCGCGTTACCTGGCCGCCAGCTCATTAATTAGTGGCTGCAGGTGAGCGCCGGACAGGTGGAGGATAGGCGGCGGGTCAGGTCAGGTGTCGCTGAGTGCTGGCCTGTCTGTGTGCCTGGCTGTTTGTCTTCCCGTCATATCGATCTGTTTGTCTTTTAGTTTATGTTTGTCTATCTGCGTCTGTGTGTTTGTTCTTGTTTTGTCTGTCTGCTTTACTCTTCGTCAGTCTGTGTCTGTCTCTCTATCGTCGTGCTGTTCTTTATATACTTTCTTTGTCATCCCAGTTGTTTATTTTTTTCTTCATTTAATCGAGTTTTAATTCTTTTCTATATTTTTCTTTCGTTCCTTTTTTCTTTATTTCCTTTTCTTTCAGTTTCCGTTCCCCTCATAATCCTCTCTGCCTCAAATTACATTGCCCGTTCATAATTGCGTTAGTGTGTGTGTGTGTGTGTGTGTGTGTGTGTGTGTGTGTGTGTGTGTGTGTGTGTGTGTGTGTGAGCGCATTTCATATTCATATTTTCCTTTGCCTCTTTCTATCTATTTATCTTTGTTTCTCTCTCTCTCTGAAGCCTCTCCACTTTACTCCCCTCTCCCTAACACACTCCCCCTACCCAGCTTCTCCCTGATCCCACAAACCTCCCCACAAAGTCTTACCCCCTCACAGATGTCACCCAACATTTTTGTCTACCCCAGTCCCTATCTTCCCCACCCACCCCATATTCTTCCTCCTCCTCCCCCACCCTCACACCGCTGCCTCCCACACCAAACTAACTCCCTCCCCCCCTCTCCCTCCGCAGGTGCCGGCCACAGAACCCTGGAGGAGGATCAGCTGTGTCCCACCTGTCCTTACTTCCTGCCCACGTCCGTCGAGGTCACCACACCTGTGGGCATCCCGGCCAACCTCACCTGCGGCGTCAGGCAGCTCGGGGACAAGAAGGTGGGAGGAGGAGGGAAAGGAGAGGAGAGCTAATATGTTTGTTCGCGTCTTGGTTTTCATGTGTAATGGTTGGAAGGAGACAAGGTGAGAAGAGATGAGAGGAAAGGAGAGAAGAGAGGAATGAAAAGAAGGTGAGAGGAAAGAAGAGGATCTCAAAGCTTACCAATTCCTTCCTGTTTACTCTTTCCCTTAGTGAAGGCTGGAAGGAGATGAGGGGAAGAAGGTGACGAGGAGTTGAGGAGATGAAGCGGAGACAGGAAGGCGAGAAGAGAGGAGAGAAAAGGAGCTCATATTTAACTCTTTCCTTCCTTGTTCCTCCTTTTCCTGCGTAAGAGATGGAAGGAGGAGATGAGGAGGAGGTGAGAAGACAGAAGACACAAGAACCTCTAAGAACGCCATTTTTTTCTGTTTCCTGGTGTGCTTGCTAGAAAGGAGATGTGTAGGGGGTGAGGGATAAGAAGATAGAGGAGAGCAAAGAAGCGTGAGTTCGCCTCAAAATTCCTGTTCTTGTGTGAGGGAGAGGAAGTAGGAGGTGAGGAAGAAATGAGGAGACAGGAGAGTGAGGAGAGAAAAGGAGCTGAGTTCACCTTTTCCTTCCTGTTCATGGGTGAAAGGCAGACGAGGAGATGAAAAGGAGGAGGTGAGGAGACGAGTGTGTGAAGTGAGGAGAGAAAAGAAGCTCTGAGCTTACCTATTTCCTGTTCCTGCTTTTCCTGGGAAGGAAGATGATGATGATGATGAAGAAGAGAAAGGAGGGGAGATAAGAAGATAGAAAGCGAGGGATACAGGTAAAATTCTTGTGCTTCTTGAGTAAGGGTAGAATAACGGGGGCGAGAGGAGGGAGGACAGACGGGGAAAGAAGGGAAATAAAGACGAGTAGAAGTAAAGGGATGAAAGGGTTAATAAAAGAAAAAAAGTAGTGATATAGTGGACTGGTGATGGCTGCTGCTGCTGCTGCTGCTAATGATGATGATAATGATACTGTAATGATGGGGAGGATGTGTGGGAGGGAAAATCAGAAGGAATGCACGGAAGGGTGTCTCGATGGATCGCTGGAAAATGACACAATGGAAGGTGAAAGAGGAGGGGGTTGAATACCTCTCCTTTATCATCCCTATGCCTCCATGCCAGGGCCAAGGGCACGGGCAAGAGTCAAGCCAAAGAGAACTCGCACCACGGCGCCGCCAAGAAAAAGAAACAGTGAGCGCGGTAACGCTCGCTGAGGCAGAACACACATCGGAGCATGGCTGGCGGGATGTGATTCCATATAGACAATGCGGAGAAAAGTCAAAGGAGTGAGATTCATGAGTGTGAGCGGCGCCACGCCTGTGCTCGGCGACACGGAAGTCCTGCACAGTAACTGACGAGTCAGTGTGAGGACTGTTTTTTTTATTTTTTTTTATCAAAATGTCAGAGCAATTTTTGTTTTGGATTTGCATAGGCCTTCCGGCCTTTTGGGCTACTTATGTTATATTCCTTACTAGTATTTGGGTTTGCTTACGTTTGTTTGTTTTATTTGCATTATAAAAAAAGGGAATTCATAACGCTGTGTGCTTCGTTTGTTGTAAATAGAAGGCTCGAAAGAATTCAAGTTTGACTTTGTAAGCTAACGAATATATGTTCGGAAAATTAATGTATTGTTTTGTTACCCAGTTTTCTCCCCTAATAAAATAAGTAAATGTGATGAAAATCTTCCCTGGAATATGACAATTAACAGACCAGTAGTAACTGCAAACAATGCTGAGCACGCCTGAAAACATAACAAAGAAACCACCACGAAGGAAAAGCGACAATTCACCTGAAAAAAGTGTGAAGGAGACACCAAGAAAAAAAAAAAAGATATAGAAAGTATCACAAACCAACTCACACAAGAAACAAACAAAACCAATCATAGTCAACAAAACGAAGGAAAAAAACTATAAACATACAAACAAAAAAAAAACAGGGCAGGAAAGATTCCCCGATAACTCAACCTGGATTTAGCGAGGCTGTCACACAGTCCGTCATGTTGTGTGTAATGGGAAAGGGAGGGGGAGAGGGAGACGATGTTGGGGAGAGGTAAAAGGAGGTTGTGTGGGGCGTCACTGGACGAAGGGGCGGGGGGGGGGGGGGATGTGAAGGGACAGCGAGGTTAGGAGGAGGAGGAGGAAGAGGACGAGGGGGAAAAGTATGCTAGAGGGTGGGAGGGGTATGATGGAGGAAGGAAAGCAAGGAGAGGAAGGGAGGTGGAGAAGGGTGGTGAGGAGAAGAGAGGAGGGGAGGAGGAGGAGTGTGGAAGAGAGCGTGTTGGAAGGGGACGTAAACTGGAGAGATGGGAGGGAAGAGCAGGTGAAGGGGGAGCAGGAGGGATGTGGAGGGTGGTAGTGAGGGGAGAAGGGGAGGAAACACGAGCATGATAGGAGCAATTTTGGGGAGAAGTCAAAAAAAGGTGGAGATTTTGGGGAGACAACATATTAAGAGTAAGGGGAAGAAGGGAAAAGTAGGGGGAAGAGATAGGAGGAGAAAAAGTTATGTGGGGAGGAGGGAGAGAGATGGAAAAGAGGACATTCGTGGGGGTGTTATTGGGGAGAAAGGGGAGAAAGGGGAAGAGAAGGAGGGAGGGTGAGGAAGGAAGGTGATGGGGGGGGGGGATGAGAGGAAAGAGGAAGTTAGTGGGGAGTGTTGTCTTACTGCACGGGAGGAGGAGGAGGAGGAGGAGGGAGGGTCGGCCACAAATTCAATAGAGCAATACAAATTCCTTTCCCCGCCTGCAGGATTGAGGGGCAAAGCTTTTTTATTTATTTTTACAGTGACAGTTGTTTTCTTCCTTTCTCCTACTTTTATAATTTTTTCTTTCCTTTTTTACAGTGAGTCTTGTCTTTCCATTCTTTTTCTTCTTTGTTAGCTTTTTCTTTTTTACAGTGGCAGTCTTTTCCTTTCTTTTCCACTTTTTATTTATCTATTTTCGTTTTACAGTAGCAAAGTTTTTTCCATCCTTTTTTACTTTTTTTCTTTTCGCTCGTTTTTTTTTACGTACATTTTTACTATTAACTCTTACTTTTCCTTTTCTCGTTTAGTGACAGTATTTTCCTTCCCTTATTTTGCCTTTATTATACTGCCAATAACGATTCAAGGGACTTTGTCATCATACTATTCTTCTTCCAAGCTGTGTATGTATCTCAGTAATTTCACTGGTCTTCATATACGGACCTTTTTCTTCTTCTTTTCCCCTTCTCACGTCAGTTCCCCTGCCTGTGTGACTTCATATAAAGTCTGTTCTCTTTTCTATACCTATTACTTCCACCTCCACTCGTGCCTCTCGGTTCCCTTAGTGGTGAGTGGGTGTTGGAAAAGGTGTCCTGCTCCTTCGGCCTATTGTTTACATGATCCCATAATAAACTGCCTGAATGAATGGGAGTCAATATGGAAGGCGATAAGTGTGTTTGGGATACGCTCTTTAATTCTTCCTGTTTCACCGACGCTACATTTAAATACTAATATACCTACATGTGGATGCTATACTGAACTATTTACTCAATGTCTCATACGAGCTTGATTTCCTCACATTCCACCTCAACATATTTACGGTATTCATGTACTGTTTGTGTGCCGCATCTTCCCTCTTCACCAATACTTATTATCAAAATTACTCGTCTATTTACTGCCTACCTTTGTCCTTTGTCTTTCTTTTCTTTCTTTGTGTCTTTCTTGTCTATCTTTTTCGTGTTCGTGCCTGTGTATCTTTATGTCTAATAGCTCATCTATTTCTTGTATATCCTTTTTATTTTTCTTCTTTTTCTTTCTGTCTTTTTCTTGTCTATCTTGTTCGTGTTCGTGCCTGTCTACCTGTCTGTCTAAGTGCTCATCTACTTACTGTCTGCATCTCTTTCTTGTCTGTCGTCCTCGTCTTCGTGCCTGTCTACCTGTCTGTCTAAATGCTCATCTACTTACTGTCTGCATCTCTTTCTTGTCTGTCGTCCTCGTCTTCGTGCCTGTCTACCTGTGTCTACTCATCTGTTTCTTGCATGACTTCCTGCCTAAGCGTCTTCGTGCCCACACACCTGTCTGTCTCATCAAACCCACACCTGCACCTCCAGAGACGGATGGAGTGGCGTTAATAATGCAATAGTGTGTGTGTGTGTGTGTGTGTGTGTGTGTGTGTGTGTGTGTGTGTGTGTGTGTGTTTACGTTATATATAACAATCAGCGTTGTATTAACTGCAGCGACACATTCCTTCTCTCTCTCTCTCTCTCTCTCTCTCTCTCTCTCTCTCAAGCACACAACATACATTTTCATTGTGCTAATCAACTGGTGGGTCATGGCAGCAACACACACACACACACACACACACACACACACACACACACACACACACACGTTAAATGGCTGAGTCCGATAATAGTTTGAGTCTTGTAGATTATTCCGCAGTAACATTGGGGGGGGGGGGAGTGTGAGTGGGAGTGAGAGGGAGTGGGAGAGTGAGAGAGAGAGAGAGAGAGAGAGAGAGAATGGAGGAGGACAAGAATACACGATCATTTATTATAATACATGGAAGAGAGAAACTAATGGAAGGGAGGGAGGAAGGAGGAGGAAAGAGAGAGAGGGAGGAGGGAGGAAGAGGAAGGAGGAAAGAGTGGAAGAAGGAAGTAAAGGATTAGGGAGGGAAGGGTAAGATGAGTAGAGGATGAAGAGATAATGGAGAAAAAAGGAAGATAAAGATAGGAAGAGCAGGAGAGAGAGAAGAGGGAACTGAAAGAATGAAAGGAAGGGGGATAAAAAGAAGGCAGAGGAAAGCAAGCCGAGAAGGGGAAGAGAGTAGAGGGAAGGAGACGAATCTGATGCTCCTCCTCCAATCTGCAGCCTCTTTTTCCCTCCTCTTATCTCTCGTCTCTCCTTCCTCTCAATTTCCCCCTGCTCTCAAACTGACTGCCCTCTCACCCTTTCCCTTTCCACCTCCTCCTCCTCTGCAAGTCCGCCTGTAAGAAAGCCAATACAATGCTTGGGTTCATATCGAGGAACTTCGAATACAAGACGGCGGGAGTTATGTTATCCTTGTACAATTCGCTGGTAAGGCCCCACCTGGAATACACCGTGTAATTCTGGTCTCCAAATTACAGGAAAGACATTGAATTACTTGAGAGAGTACAGCGCCGCGCCACGAAGATGATACCATCACTGAGGACGAAGCCCTATGAAGAGCGACTCGAGCGACTCAACCTCTTCACGTTGGAAAAGAGACGCCTGCGGGGAGACATGATACAAGTCTTTAAGTACCTGAACAAGCTCAGCAACGTTGATCACTCCAAACTCTTCACGCTACAAACCAACCTGAGAACAAGAAACAACGGAAAAACAATTCAAGCAAAGCGATGCAATACCGACATCGGCAGGAGTTATTTCTCGAATAGAGTTGTTCGCCACTGGAACAGCCTTCCTGCAGAAGTGGTTAGCGCAGAGACCATCAACTCCTTCAAGAAACGCATTGATCGCCACTTTGCTGCATCGGGAGTGAACTGAACGTTCCCAAGAGTAGATACACAAGTGCTTCAATCCTTCCCTGCAAGCCACTCCTATGGCAAACGGATTGATTGAATCACTGAACGCAGGCAGCCTAGTACTGAGCCAACAGTCTTTCTGCTGTCTGCTAGTCCATGTTTCCTCCTCCTCCTCTTCATTCCTTTACATACATTCCTCTCTTGTTTACCTATCTATCTTCCTCCTTTCCTCCCTTCCTGCCATCTTGTTTTATCTCCATTTCTCCATCACCTCTCCTACTGCTCCCCACCTCCTGCTTTTTCCATCTTTTTTATTCCTCCTTGTTTCTCTCTCCCTTTTACCTCAGAACATCACACCTTCCTTTTGCGTCTTTTTCCTTTCCTACTTTCCTCTTTGCTTCTCTCTCCGCTGCTCTGTCTTACCTCTTCCTTCTCTTCTTTTTCTCGTCTTTCCTTTCTTCCTCCTCACATATTTATTATATTTCAACCTTCTTCTTTCCTGTCTACTCTTATCTACCGTCCTTCTTTGCTTTCCTCCTCCGCCACACTTTCTTACCTCCTCCACCTCCTCCTCCTCCTCCTCCTCCTCCTCCTCCTCCTTCCCTCCCTGCTCCCCATACTTTCTTCCGTCTCTCTTTCCATACCACATTTCTTTCCTCCTTGTCCGCTTTTCACCAGCTTACGCCCACCTTCCTTTTACTTCCTCCCTTCCTCCTCCCTCCTTCTCTTCTTTCACGCTTCCCGCTCTCCCTCTTCCGCTTCCTTGCTACTTATTACCTCCCTTCTTTGAGATCTTTCCTCCTACTATGAAACTTTTCATCCTTTCTTTCCGCCTTTCTTCCGTTCTCCTTTCGTCCCTCCCTCCTTTCATCCATGCACTTGCTCCCGCCTTCTCTCTCTTTCTCTACTTTCGCTTTTTACTCACACCTTTTCTCACCTGATTTTCTTCCCTCCTTCCCTCGCTACCTTCTAATCCCAAGTCGTTTTCCTTTTATCTTTTTCTTCCTCCTTCCGCTCTTCCTTCCCCTCCTCCCTTAAGCTATTTCTTCATACCTCCTTTCCTTCCTGACCTTTCTTCCTTCCCCAGCTACCGTCACACACCAAGTCATCTTCCTTTCATCCTCTCCTCCCCCTTCTTTCTCTCCTTCCCTCCACTTCTCCGAACCTCCATTGGCCTCTCCTCCACACTGGGTCCAAAAACCTTCAAGGAATATCTTGCAAACGTGAATTATTAAGAGAAAGAGAGAGAGAGAGAGAGGATATTTTATACATTATCTGTCTCCCAACCCAACGCCTTTCTCCTGCCTCTTGTCTTTCTCTGTCTGTCTTTAGCTGTCACTTCTCTCTCTCTCTCTCTCTCTCTCTCTCTCTCTCTCTCTCTCTCTCTCAACACGGGCCCAAAGAAAATGCATCCACGCGTCAATTATGAACAACAATGAAAACGAATACCTCCCACGATTACTGCTCCCCTTCCCATTCACCTCACCCATCCACACATTCTCACAAACCTAACCCCCTCACCCCCTCATCCACATCCGACTCACGTTCCCCACCCATTCTCCTCTCACCCGCTTCACACACACCCAAGTCATCCACCTTGCCATCCATCTGATACACTGTCACCCGTCTCTCTGCTCGGTGACCGCATATCGAAAGGGTGGAGGAGAGGGAATTTTAAGAGATGGGGGTGGTGGTGGGGTGGTGATGGTGGAGGAAGTGGAAGAATGAAAATAGGAGGTGGTTGGGTGGTGGGTGAAGAGGAGGAATAAAAGGAGGTAATGGAGGAGGTGGAGGGAGAGATGAATGTGGTGGCTAGGTGGAAGGGATGTGGTAGGGGAGGTGGTGGAAGAGATGGAGGTGGTGGTTGAGTGGCGGTGGAAGTGGAGGAAAAGAAGGAAGTTATGAAGGAGGTAGAGATGGGTGTGTTGTTTGGGTGGCAGTGGAGGAAGAGGTGGAGCTGATGGATGCATTGTGACGGTGCGTGAAACAGCGAGGAAATGTTGCTAAAGTTTCGTTTTCTTTACCGATTGTTTAGTTTAGTTCCCCAGATATTCCTTTTGACGTGGTTGCTGATTTTGTCATGCCATCAACCTTTAAACACACACACACACACACACACACACACACACACACACACACACACACACACACACACACACACACAGACACTTCAACACTTACGTACATGACGCGACGACTTGAAGACACACACAACCCACCTTTCTCCTGTAAAAGAAAAGAAAAATACAACTAAAAATCTTTGGTGTAGAACTTTGACTAATTAATATTGTCTCGCCAACACACACCTACTTTAATGTTGTACTTTTGTAATAATATGACATATTTGTGGAGTTTTTTGTTCATGGTTAAAAAACAAAACAAAGGGAGACAGAAAGACACAAACAAATCACAAAAAATCACAAATACACACAAAATGACAATTAATACATACACTAAGAAAACTAAAAGAAACAAAATTCTAGTTAAAAACAGTAAAGCACAGATCCACGAATATACAGCAAAGATGCAAACAGAAAACACACAATACCGATAAATAAACACACACACACACACACACACACACACACACACACACACACACACACACACACCGCTCCGATAGCTCAGTGGTTAAAGCTCTGCGCGGCCAGGCTTCGCGGCTTGGCTGGGGGAGGTTTGAGCCCCGCTCACGCCGGGATTTTCCGCTGGTAAAGAGCGGTTACTGTCCCCCCTTGTGCAAGGAGGATGGTGTGTGTGGTGTGTGAAGGTCTCAGCAGTACCCAGAAATCGACTATAATATAATGAGCCTTGCTCTAATCGGAAGGGTACCTGCTGGCGACGACGAGTCCAGCTAGTGATCAGGACGTCGATGAATTACACACACACACACACACACACACACACACACACACACACACACACACATAAAAGAAAAACACTAGAGAAAGCATAAACTCGTTCCGGCCACAACATGTTCCGGTAAAGTCTACAAATAAAACACACACACGCAGACTTATTAACGGACCAAGTTAAGGCGGACCAAACAGAGCAGCACGAGTCACACACGAGGAAAACACCGGCCCGCAGCGCTGCACGGAGGGGGAAAATAACACGGAAATGAGCGAAAGTAACGGACAAAAAAAAAAAATGGTAAGAAGGTTAGATAAAATGATGTTGACCTTGGGCGTGAGGAAAAAGTAATTAGAGCTAAAGTCTGGCTGTATTATACTACCCAGGAAACCGTGGCCGCGCAGGTAAAAAATGTGAATAAAAGGCGTATAATGTAAAAATGTACGGTAATTCGGACTTCTAAAGAGAAAAACGTAAATACACAATGAGGGAGAAGGGGGTTGAAGGGAGAGGGGGGATGGGAGGAAGGGTGGCACAAACAGGTCAGTATGGGGACGGGGGGAGTGGAGGCAGGTAATAATAGAAAGGTGGAGGGGAAGGCAAGGAAAGGGAAGGGGGGGAAGGGAAGGGAAGGGAAGAGAAATGGAGGGAAGGGAAGAGAAGGGGAAAGGAGGGAAAAGAAGGGAAGGGAAGGGAAGATAAAGGAAGGGAATGAAAGGGAAAGGAAGGGAAAAGAAGGGAAGGGAAGGGGAGGGAATGAATGGGATGGGAAGGAAAATGGAGGAAAAGAAGGAAAGTATGGGAAGGAATGAAAAGGAAGGGACAGGAAAGGGAAGGAATGAAGGGAAAGGAAGGAATGGAAGGAAAAGAAGGACATGGAAGGTAAAAGAGGGAAGAGGAGGGAAGGAGGAAGACAGGTAGGAAAGGAAGGGAAGGGAAGGGAAGGGAAAGGAAGGGAAGGGAAGGGAGAGGAAGGGGATGAAGGAAGGGCAGCGCAC